>NC_047506.1:31673571-31691071 GCF_902827115.2 Pseudochaenichthys georgianus | reverse complement strand
CTGGAAGTTGTCTGTACAGTAAAAACATTGTTGATGGCCAAAAGCGCTTATTTTTAGACAACATCTTACCTGTGCCAATTATTCAGTGTAGGACTATTTCTTGGTACAGTTCTGGAGTCTCCATTGGTTACCTGGCCATTAGTGCCAGCTAAGAAATATTCAGACACTGCAAATTGTCATTTTAACGGCCAACACACACAAAACACAATGTTGATTTATGATGAGGGAAGTTTGGGTTACATGCACAGACGACATATAACACACTTCAGTAAAGGGTGTGTTTCAAAGGTGTATCTGGGATTGAATACAACAAATAAACACACTGCGTTTGTGTGTGTGTTAGTGCAACTGTTTGGCTCATTAAAGTGTTCTTAATAGTTTTGCAATGGAACTCTGACACTGAGGAATATATCTAGATGTGATACACACACAGTATTTGCTGCATCACTTCATGATACCTTGGGGGAAAAACAGAATATTGCAAGACTTTTAAATAGACCTCAATAAAAATAGAATTCATACATATTTCACTCATTTTGAACTTCAACATTGTCCCGATCCCCAAGCTGTCCTGATTGTTTATGTTGAGGTCAGCTTGCTCGCTACAGCTGAGAAGTGGCAGTTTAAGGCAGCAGCTAACATTTAGCTCATTATGTAAATGCTAATCATCAGCTGTAGCCCCCGGGGTTCAGAGACGCCCAGACACAAACTAAGGCTGGCAAAGCAGCACACTGCAACAACCCTTCTACTACACGAACAAAGCGATATATAGATTGAGAGTTTCCACTGCGCTAATCTGTGAGTTGGTTCCCTGTGCAGAGTAAAGCAGCGCTGATGTAAACTAGTTATGGCTTTACTGTGATGGAGCAGCCTCGTCCTCTGTGTACTTTACACTCAGATGAGGCACGCTTCCATTTGTGTTTCCTGCCTGGTGTCATAACATAATCAGATGTGGGGCTCGCAGCTGCTCTACCCGAGAGTGCCTCAATGTGCGTGTGAAAAACAGAGGAATACAGTGTGTGGATGGTGACACATTTGTTGTGGTGTTAGCTCTGTTTTCCAGCACGTTGGATTTGAAATGAAACAGTGACTAACAGGGGAAGCTGCTGACTTGTGTTCGCTTTGTTCAGGTGGAGTACAGACTATTACATCATTTCATCTGTTCAATAAACAAAAGGATCTGTTTATGTTTCTGTTTGACCCAGCCTGGTTTCGTATGATTGGCAATACCTTCATGGGGAAACTTAAGTGTGCTACAGACCCGCAATGGATGTTTGATGTAGGGACTGTATAGCAATCCTTCCCTAATCTTGAAATTACACTTTATTTTTTCATATACATACACTTTTTGGGGAAAAACAGGCAACTGCACCACAGTTACTTGAAAGCTTGTTAGTTGAGGCTTCATTTTGATTATATTTTTGCTTTTAAAAGTGTTTCTGAATTGGGTTATATAATTTGGAAGGAGATTAAAGAGTTAAAAAAAAAAAAAATGCAAACTGTCGGATTGGGATTGGGATGAATTCCTATGAAATACGAATATATGAATTACATTAGGTGCTGGCCAGCTAACTTGCGAATGGATGGTTAATCATCAGCCCCCCCGGAGGGTATCTGCTGCTGTACAGTGCTGCTGTCTGTTTAGCCCCCCCACTCATTAGCTCCTCCTCTGCCAGCTGAGAGCTCTGATCTGCAAACATTGATTGGGATCAATAATTCATGGTCGCTTAAATATTTAATGTGTGCAGCTATAATCTGTAGGGTGAATGCTCCATGTATTAAGTGTGAAACACACACACACACACACACACAGCTCCTGGTGATTTGTTTGTTGTCCTAAGCTTTCAGTCAGAGTGTCACCGAGCCAGTGATGAATATTGATGTGTCAAGTTGATTGGGAAGTTGACCCGAGAACGTGGTCACCAAGGGTTTCTCCGGCATTGATCAACCATAAGCTTCTCCCTCATCTGAAAATCTCAACTATTGATCCAGACTTCTCTTAACATTTTGTGTAGAAAAATGCTTTGGCTGTTTAATTTTTAAACTCTCTACAAGGTTATTTTATTCCTATTTCTAGTTCTGAACTTAATGAAAACGAGAGAGAGGTTATTTCCTTATTATATATACCTGCTTTGTTTTATTTGTGTACAAAACTGATGCATAATAATTGCAATATGTTTTTCAGGGGTTATATTCAGAACATGCCTGATCGTATCAACAATTCCAGTTTCTGCGATGTCGCCATGTTTTCCAGATGACAGGCATTACAGTCTTTTGGTGCGTAAATAACGGCATCAAACAATGATGGCCGAAACTATGGAAATAAGATCTGAGGTGTAATTAACTGGAATAATAGTTTGAAGTGCCATCTCATACCTTTATCAAAAAGCTGTTTACACCACACAGGTTTGAAAAGATTTACCTTTTCATTTCTTAGGTTTTAAGAGTACTAAAAGAAATAGGACAAATATGTTGTCCTCATTTTTTATAGTCCGATCCTTTGACGTCAATTGTCTTGAATCTCCACCAGATTCAAACTGAAGCCTGTTTACCGTCATGCCTGTTTTAGGGCTGCAGCATACAGTCTGGTGTTCATGATCGGCTTGATTTAGGATTTATGTTTGGTATGTCCTAAAATGTTCAGATTCCATGTAAAAAGGGATATTTGTCTGACACCTCTAATGGACAATTATTGCTCTTAAACTGAAACGCCGAAGTACATGTTTTGCCAAAAAAGCATATGATTCTCTGATCATCTGCACCTGATTTATTTAGCTTTTCTGTAAACCAATCTATGCACTTAGACTCCCTTTAAGGTGCTTACAGATAGGCTTTCACCAAAATAAGGCTAATGCCCAACGCTGATATTTAAACTAATTAAGCTTGTGTTACTATGGCGATCCAAGAAGAAATGTTAAAGAAAGTACAGCATCTGATTTGACCAGCATCTGGAGTTCACCAGCCGTGGACAAACGCATCACTTAACATAAATCATTTTCGAGCATCATCAACTTCAAAGTATCTCGTTTGAGCTAAACCTGGTATAGCATACTGCTAATCATTTAATCTATTTTAAGGTTCACCCTCTGTGAAGATATTACACTATAGGTGGATGCTAGCAGACTTAGGTGTTCCCAATTAATTGGTAGTGTATAGGCGGCAGCTAATATCTACCACAACATGGGGGTTATCAAACGTGGAAGAAGAAATACAATCTTTAACTCAAAGTAGCAATATTACACGACAAAAAAGCTATTGTAAAAGTACAAGAGTTTCAGCAACAACAAGTGCCGTAAGTATTTAAGAACTTATAGGCAGCAAAAAGCCCCTTTCATTAAAATATTACTTTGTTATGGTTTACTATATAAATACTTGAAGCTGGCATCCGACAATCTAACCTTATAGGCACTTTTTATATACTTTTATAACATGCGTATACATACATAATGTGTATGTGTTTATCGGATTGATCTGTGACCTGCCTGCCTTACATATTTCCCTTCTCAGATGCACATTTATCAAAATCATTTATCAAATCATTTAAGGAACCACTTTAATCTTCCTGTGACTCGCCTAAGGGATCCATTCCACATGTTTAACAGCCGTGACACTAATAATGTGCTCGTCAACAGAGGCTTGAGAACATCATTTTTAGAGTTTAGATATTTCTGTCATGTCTGGAAAGTCAAATAGTAGCTTTCTTCTTCTCGCCTACAAAGCCCTTAATGGGCAGGCGCCATCTTACCTTAAAGAACTCATTATACCCTACTGTCCTACTAGGGCATTGCGTTCCAAGAATGCAGGGTTGTTGGTTGTTCCTAGAATCTCTAAAAGTACAATGGGAGCTCGAGCCTTTTCTTATCAAGCTCCACATTTGTGGAATCAGCTTCCAGTTTGTGTTCGGGCGGCAGACAGCCTATCCGTTTTTAAGAGTGCGCTTAAGACCTTCCTTTTTGATAAAGCTTATAGTTAGGGCTGATTAGATTCAGCCCCTAGTTTTGCTGATATAGGCTTAGTTTGTCGGGGGACATCTTACTTCTTCCTTCTCTCTGTCTATACCTGTGTACTCTCATGTTCCGATTAACCCAGCTTCCCCAAATGTCTTTCTTTTTGGTGTCTATATACGCTGGGATCCGGAGTCATGGATGATCCTGCGGTCCTGTGTCCTGGATCGCGAGCGCTGGATCTTGAGTCGTGGCTGTGGTCCTGGATCATAGGTACTGGATGGATATCCTCGTGGATTCATCTTCCTATTATACACACATGCATTTCCAAACATTTGGACTACCTATGTTGCAAATGTATTATCTTTTCAATTTACACACGGCATCTATTGCACGTCTGTCCGTCCTGGGAGAGGGATCCCTCCTCTGTTGCTCTCCCTGAGGTTTCTCCCATTTTTCCCTTTAAACTGGGTTTTCTTTGGAAGTTTTTCCTTGTACGATGTGAGGGTCTCAGGACAGAGGGTGTCGTATTGTCATACTGATATTCTGTACACACTGTGAAGAAGACCACTGAGACAAATGTAACATGTGTGATATTGGGCTATATAAATAAACATTGATTGATTGATTGATAGCTTTGATGCTAAAGGGGTAGCCACATATATGATGCTTTAGTTCACAAGCTTCACTGAGAGTAAGTGAGCAACATCCATTGAACTTTTGCCCTGAGAGACATCCTGCGCTGTATTCCACCAGGATGACTTTAATCCCACTCTGCAGTCCACAGTGACTTTATCCACTAAAAGCAGAGGCATGGAAGTCATTAGGTTGACGAATGTCCACAGGGAATCGTTATTCATCATTATCTACCGTATGGTAAAGTATTATTCAGTCACCGTGGCTCGGAGGTGAATTAAAAGCTTCCCTTTTCTTTCAAACACCAGAAGTTGTTTATTACTTCTCATAAGCGGAGAGCATGGGCCCTTTTAATCATCTTAATCATTCATCTGGAATTTCATCCAATCAGGATCGTATTCATATTTAATAGTGTCCACGTAAAATTCCCTCACAGGCACTCCGAGGGAAATTGATCAAAAGCGCCGACAATCTGGCAGGCTTCTTTGAACGCAACTGGTGCCATATGAAAGAGTTTTGAAAGTGCATGTATTTTGCACGAGTGTGTGTTTAAATAATAGTTGCATTGGAAATGTTTTTCATCTTCCCTCTGACATCTCTTGCTGAGGGAGATGAGAGGAGCTGACACACCGAATTAAAAATATCTCTCAATAGCACTCCCACACATGCACTGCAACCAAAGAGACCACACACACACACACACACCACACACGCACGCACGCACGCACGCACGCACGCACGCACGCACGCACGCACGCACGCACGCACGCACGCACGCACGCACGCACGCACGCACGCACCACACACACACACACACACACACACACACACACACACACACACACACACCACACACACACACCCACCTACTGCGGAAGACTCTCTTTGTGTGTCTCTCTCATCCTTCTCATTTTCTCCTCTTGTGCATAAGGAAGCATACTTACAATCTGTAGTTGTGCACTTTAAAAATACATGAAAGCAGCAGTGAAGAGGTGTCAAGGACAGCTTTAAAGGTTTTCATTCGGGTTTCTTTTTTATGTTCTGAGTTATAAACATGCGGAAATCATGTAGAAATGTAACAATAAATCCATTAAGCTATGCACCGCAATTATATAGACAATGCGGGTCATGAGCTCTTTTGGCTGCTGTAGGAATATCAGTGTTTTATGCATGAGAGCTGGGTTCTGTGTTCCTCTAAGCCTGTCCTCCACAGGACAACCAGAGAGCTAATGGTGTTTGTATGAATGGCAGCAAGCAGGTTTATTCATGAATACAAACAACAGTGCAGCAGCAGCAGTGGATCGCCCGGTGGAGGGCTCCTATTCATGAATGTGCTGAAGATCCCAGTCTGCTAAGGTCCCATTCATCTGTCTCTGTGTCTCCCTGCCCACTGGCTGCCATCCCACACACACACACACACACACACACACACACACACCACACACACACCACACACACACACACACACACACACACACACACACACACACACACACACACACACACACACACACACACACACACACACACACACACACACACACACACACACACACACACACACACACACACACACACACACACACACACACACACACACACACACACACACACACACACACACTTTATTATTATTGGAGCTGGAGGCCTGACAAATAAAAGCTGGGATTTTAGGTCGCTGCTAGACTTGGTATGACATTGAAGGATTGACCTGGTAGACACATGCCCACACACAGTTAGCACAATGTCTACCCCGGCCCTTACCCAACCACCTTGTGTCTTTGCATGTGTGTGTGTGGTTTAGTCACCTCTGAAGCTTTCATCTGCACCACCTTGATGTCAGAGCCTCAATTTGGAGAAATGTGAGTGAGCGCGATGAGCCGACAGGGCAGGGTGCTGCGTCGCCGCGGCGCAGGTAGGTACAAACACATCAGCTGCACTCATCATCTCTAACCGCCTGAAAGAAAGTCGGAGAGAGAGAGGGTGTCGGATTGGGGAACACCTCAGCGGCGTATCAGTCACAACGGCAAGCCGTACTGCCTCTGTTGCCATGGCAACGGGGGGCTGTCAAGGCATCCTGGAGGGTAGGATGGTCCGAAAAATGTGTAGCTGTCACTTACTTCAGGAGAGAGGGGGAGAGAGAGCCGCCTGGCTGCCGTATCACTTCACAGGTATGATGCTAAACGGGACAGATGGTGTGGATGTGACATAATGCTGCACTTGATTTCCCCAAACTTAAAGCTGTTTAAGGTTCAGTTATGAGGCATCATATGCACATGGATGATTAACAATGAGGGACATATAGTTAGAGAGAAGACAATGTAAATGGCAGTTAGAATTTAACCACGCGGTGATCGATAAAATAAGGATAGTGAGTCATTTGAAATCCAATATACAAAAGTAATGGGGGAGTTATACGCCAGATTTGAATGAATTTAGCTGATGTTTCCGTCCACCGATAAAATATGTACTTATTTAAATTTAAATTAGGCACCAATACAGTTTTGTGCTATAAACACAATCTAATGAGGCTGAACACATTCACTTAACTTAAGCATTGCCGGAACCTGCCTCCTCAGTTTGTAGAAGCACGTCAGTGAGCCAATCCAATTTTAAACAGACATTTGGATCAGTCCAAATTGGAGGGGCTGCTCATTTCCCCCCTCAATATTTAACATATTAGATTGGCTCGGTCTGAAAGAGGGTCATACACACAGTCCACAAACCATTTGAGTGTATTTATTTGTCGATGTAATGCTGCCCTAAGAGATGGTAACAATGTATTTGAAGGGCTGTGCATACGGCTGACAGGACATTGTCATGACACTCTCATGACCATGAGTGGACACCTGTCATTAACATGAATGAAGCCTAAAGTAATGTGCTAATTACACCTAACTCCATTACAAATGATATCATGGACCACATGACATTTAATGAAAATACAAAAAACATTGATAAAGACTCATTCATGGTCATGTCAGTTGTCAAGTATGGTTATGCACACCCCTTCAAATAAAGATAAACACGTATGGTACACATAATAAGCATCATGTAGCACAGGTTCATTACTGACCTTGGAAATAGAAGCGCATTACAACTTCAACCAATGAACCCATCTCCAGCTATTGATTCACTTTTTATTTCAAGGTCAAGAATTAACTTTTAATTATTAAATGAATTATATTGCTATTTTAAGTCAGTTATTTATACTTTTTCACAGGTGACTGAGTCAGTAGGGACTCAGTCAGTAGGGGCTCAGTCAGTAGGGGTTGGACTGGGGGGGCCACTGCCGGACTGCTTTTTGTAATTTCATAAGAAGAGTTTTTGTTTTACTCAAGCCCTCCAGTAGGGTTGCCGGTTCAAGTCCCGAACAGAGCTAAAATATGGATTGTGGACTGCTACTTGGAGAGGTCCCAGTTCACCTCCTGCCCTGCCCTGGTGCCATTGAGCAAGGCACCGGACAACCCCCCACCCTCTCCACTGCCATTGCTCCCCACATGCAGAGCACACAGCACACACAGTGACATGTGCTCTGCATGTGTGACCATTAAAGAGGGGGTCGTCCCTCCAATTATATCTATCTATCTATCTATCTATCTATCTATCTAAAATCATGTGTAAATAACCTTAGCCTCATTTGATAGTGTATTGTTTTGCTCATGTTTACATAAGGATGGTCGTTTTTATTTTATTATTATCTGATATTGTTGTTCATATACTATTTCAATTTGGAACACCATTTCCCATTAGCCCTGGAGCTTCACAAGTTAAACCTAGCTGACATACAAACCATGCGAGTTCATGGGGGTCAAAGGTCACGTCTAGTTCCGACATGTCTGCGATATAAGTAGAACAGAGAGAAACAGTTGGAATTGTTTTCAGACCTCAGAGATTAAAGTGCACATATCAGTTCAAATGACTTAAGCAAAGAGCTTTAGCGAGTTTTATGGATATGGAGGCAATCAAGTTTGTTCCCACGCTGAATCATTTTCATGTCTGAGCTAACAAAGTAATGATAGTTTTGTGAAAAATGATCTGTTGTCGTGGTTTTCCTTTGTTAAAAATATTTCTTACATATTTTAATTTGCTTATCATGGCTGCTTATTGTGATGTTAAACCTTTGAACGCTTCCAAACAGTGTTAATGGATGTGTTCTCATGTATTGTACATACAGTACGTGTCCTATAAGATTCCCTTAGACTGAGATTTTGATAAAGTAGGAAGCAATGAGCGGACTCTATAAGGGACATATCTTTGCAGCATATCACAAATAGTCACAGGCAAGTATCCACAACAAGATGTATACACAGTTTGGAGCTTAACATCTTTCGCCTGCCTGTTAGACAGTGGAGGGACTTCAGAGCTCTTTCGCCACTAGACCAAATCACATTAGTCTTCCTTAAGATGGGGTCAGACTGCCTTTCTTCTCACCGTTGGGATCCAGCCCCTGCAACCCATCGATTTGAAGAAACGCGTCGGACGATAGTAGATATTGACCACTTAGTAATTGACTGTGTGCATGTAGAGACTTTTGTGTTAGGAAGGCTCAAAGTGCTTCACATTGACTTCTACATTGATGAGCCGCTCCATTGATTACCTCGGAGATCTGCAGGATCTGAGGCACACGGAGCAACACAAAGCAAGCGCAGCGGTCAGGCACCACAGCACTTGCTTTTGTCTCCTCTTGTATGCGCGCTAAAGAGAAGCTGTTGATCAGTTTGACAGCCTGTTATTTTTGATCTCTTGTCAGATCAAACAATTAGCACTGAAGTAAAGCGGAGAGAAAGAGGCATTCATGTAAACACACGTAGGCTACTGATACAGGATATCAATCATTATCCTAAGGCTGTAAACAATTACTAAATACATTACAGTCAAATCTATTTTTTTCTCCGTCTTGATTTTTAACACCTATGCATTTCACATATATCATTATCTTTTCCTCATGTTCTACAATATTAATATAGCATGTTAACACACCTATTATCATATTCTTTTTATTTATCACTACTAATTAATTAAACAACTTATTAAACTAAAATGTATGTAAAAAACTACTGCACATAAACTAGCATGACTCATTTCAATTTCTTTATACGCATATTCTTGGATATCCTGAATATGTCTGCTCATTATATCCTTATATAACACGTGTTTTTTTTACTTTTCTTCATGCCAATTATTGCATATTGCTACTGCAGCTGCTGCTATTTTGAGGACCATTTATCCTTTCCTCATTTTCCATGTTTTAATCCAGTTCTTTTGAGTGATTTTTGTTGAAGTTGTCACTTGCATATTTATAGGCTTCTCTTGGTTTGCAAGAGTTACACTCTCCACTGATGAGCCTTTTTTCTATGAGGATATGATTTCTGCCATTTCTGGGTGTTTTAATTTAAACTTAAAGCCACACCTACAGCATAACACAGAGACATGCACACAATATGCAAATGTGCACAAAGCATGCCCTCATTTTTAACAATGGTGCATCACATTGTAAGATGCAAGTCATTCTTACATTTTCACAGTTAATTGGGTAAGAGGTTTTTTTTCTGTAAATCCTCTCCTCGAATTGAGCACGTGACTGCAATACAACATATGAGGGGTAGAGATGCGGGAAAGACCAAACTGTGGCTATATTGGACCATCCACCGGTGCAGCTGGGCTATTTTTAGCCGGGAACTACATCAGCTCTGACTGCCGACACAGTGAGGGGAAATCACCAGTGCTGTTTTGCTGCTTTCTTCACATAACCACTGACATTTCACTAAGGCAAATTAAAGCATGCAGGAGAAGGGCACAAGGGAGTATTTCATATGTACTGTAGGCTTTGTGTGTTTGCGTGTGAGCTGCGCGTCTCAGAGGGGAAAGGAAGAGGGGGAGAAAGTAAACCGGGGAAGGTATTGTCAATTGTTTTATTTATTTTTGGGAGGACTCTTCGCCGAGCCTCGTGGTGAGCTGTTTTGGTTTTGATCATACACAAACGATGCGGCAGGATCACCCGTAACCCGGCGTGAGGCACCGCGGGTGGTCCGAGAGAGAGAGAGAGAGAGAAGAGAGGAGAGAGGAGAAGAGAGAGAGAGAGGAGAGATAGAGAGAGAGAGAGAGAGAGAGGCGCGTGCTGCACATTGGTCGGGCTACTTTTCTGACGACACACCAACAATCGTCAACCTGTGGATAGGGCGCGAACGGTGCTCTGCTGTCTCCACTGCCACCCTCTCCCCCTCCTCTGACACCGAGACTTACCCTCGGACATCCAGGACGCATGAACTGGGAGAGGGTGCCGGTTCGATTCCCGAGCGGAGGAAGACAGGAACCGAAAAGTTGAGCGGCTCGTGCGCAAAATCCCCGCTTCATGAATGGCCGGAACATGGAGGGGATGCCAGTTGAAAGTGCCAAGACCCGGCGGAGGAGGGGTCACTGCCCGGCCGGCGCACGCCTGGGCGCCGTCGCCTGCGAGGACGAGTTCAACAGCCAGGAGCTGGAGGCGCTCTTCCAGAACTACAACCTGAAGCTGGAGCAGACCGCCACCCTCAAGGCGCTGGCGGTGCTCATCGTGGCTGCGTCGTCGCTGTCCCTGGTGGAGCTGCTCTCGAGCCCGCGCCTCACCTTGTCCAAGGGCTCGTACCCGGTGCACTGCGTGGTCTTCCTGTCGCTGTTCATCGTCACCAACGTCAAGTACCTGCAGGTGACGCAGCTGCAGCAGATCGCGAAGCTGGCGCTGCTCTTCAGCTTCACCTTTGCGCTGCTCTGCTGCCCCTTCCCGCTGGCGCTGGGCACGTCGGAGCTGCTGAGCGCCGCTGCCCCTGAGCAAGGCGTGTGGCAGCTCATGCTCGTCACCCTCGTGGCTTACGTGCTGCTGCCGGTGCGGACGCTGCTCGCGATGCTGTTCGGGGTGATGCTGGCGACGTCTCACTTCATTGTGATCGCGACATCGTTTACCGGGAGGAAACAGAAGCTGTGGAGACCGGTAAGTGAGCACCTGCAACCAGCTGAGCCCTTCACTTACGCCCCCAACTCTGTTGACTTAAGCTATAGCTACTTCACTAGAGTAGGGGGTTGGTTAAGCTCCCATTTCAGTCAAAAAGTGCAGTCCAACCTTGAGCAACTTTGAAGCGCTCAGCTGGGCTTTCAAGTATGCATGTGAAGTTGTGCCAAGAAACAGTATGCTTACGGCATGGTCCGGTGTTCCCTCGAGGAGAGGGGGGGGGGGGGAGGGGTTAACACAAACAGGTGTACCATTGAAACCAGCATAAAGTTTCACTTTTCACTAATGGAGCAGACGAGGAGCTGTCCAGCTGCCAGTGCTGAAACAGGATCATTCAGATCCACACACACAACTCAGTGCTGGTCCCTGTGCCAGCACTTGTAGGTAAAAGTGATAATTCAAGTAGAAAGTATCGAAGTTATGTAACATCTCCAGATTTCTGGTCCAATAATAGAGTAGTCCACAACTATTGTTGGCATATGACAGGCTATGTCTATTTACTCTACAGATTCCAATGGATAGTTCAACATGAATCCTTTTTAAATAGTACATTTGAAGCTGAACAAATTAACTTTTAGTAGCCCAAACATTGTTTTTCCGTATCAATCAACTAGAGTGAAGTGGTATTTTGCTGTATGTCATCCATCTTGCTGGTTCGGGTGAGAGGGTTTCTTCTTCAACCTTTCACCTCTGACCCTTGAGGAATCAATGACCCAGAGTGGCTCCATAGTTCATCCTCCAAATGGACTGTTTGTGACGATCAGCAGTCTTTGATCGTTAATCACGAATGCACTTCATCTTCCAGCCATTCCACTGTGGCTTTTGTTCTTTAAGTCACCCCTACAGTATGAGTGATGTTGTAATCAATGTTACTGGCCTGGATGTCTGCCATCTAATCCATCCTATGGATTAATCAAGGATGGTGAGGTCTAATCCAGCCAGGACGTATGACTGCACATATGGCCATGTGTGTCCCCTCAGGCTCACATGCAGTATGCAGATGCTGACGGCGTTGTGTGGCATGTCTGTTCTCGTTTGTGTGCAGCTGGTGGCCAACGCGGTGCTCTTCACCAGCGTCAACTTGTCGGGGGTGTTTGTGAGGATTCTCACCGAACGCACCCAGAGGAAAGTCTTCCTGCAAGCCCGCAACTGCATCGAGGAGAGGCTGCGGCTGGAGGATGAGAACGAAAAGCAGGTGAATTTGCACAAAACAACCAAAAAAGCGCCGATACATAACAAACAGAGTGAGGTGTGATGCATCCACACCTCGTCTCAAACCCTTATGTTCATCAAAGTTAGCTTTCTCAAAGGTTTCAGGTGTCAATGTGTTCTAACAACCTGCCCACAGGCACACTGTTACTATGACAGCAGCTATTTAAGGAAAGAACAATTACTGTGGCACATGCAACAGCGCTACACTTTCCACCCCCTCTGCGCGTACACCACACACACACACACACTCACTCACGGAGCAACTTAATAAAGCAACAACTTAAACACAAAACACTTTCTTATGAACACACCCACACCACATGGAGAATTAATTACCCCCATGTGTGTAATATGCCTCTGAAACACGCCTCACCTTGGTTATACACAGCACTGGCGAGCACACACTTCCCACCTGCGCTTTGTAGATTGGATGATGATATGCTGTGTTTCGCCCAGCAGTAACAGGCTCCCTTCTGACAGGTAATTACACAAGCAGATTGCTTTCATGGCCTCCCCACTCCAGGAAAGGTCACAGTTTATCTGGGAGAGTGAAACACACAGACCCCTGATTGGGATGTATCAACAGCCAGCTAACAGCCTTGCAACCAGGTTGACAAAATCCCCCCAAAAACGTCTCGGATTTGAATTTCAGGTCTCTGGTTATCGGCGGGTGTTTGCTTGGGATTGTGCTTTGAGCCAGATCCATAGGTGCTATCGATTCCTGCATGTGAGGGCGATGCGCTGAACGTCTGGGTGGTCAATTGGCTTCTCCGTTCAATAGTAGAGGGAAGGCGTAGTTTCCTCTTGATTCACGTTGAGGAAAACTACAACCACCCCTGTTCCACATGCTTGATACAGTGCTCGGACAGTGACATCTCTAATACGTGCTAACGATACAATAAGTTGGCCAATTTGACTGCAACAAAACAACCCCACCACTAGGCTTCTTAACATTTTCAAAACCACATCGCAGTCTTCATTTCCTCTGCTGGAGACAGTTTAGTGCACGTTATGGCTTCGTTCTTAGCACTGCTGTGTTGTGTTGTCATAACATTCAACCATCTAAGTTCACAATTGACCACAGATGAAAGAAAGAATTCCCAATTGAAGGTATTATGGAAAGGTCAAAGGTCACTCTGAACCGAACAGCCAGGCCTGTTACTGAAGGTTTTCTGGCAATATAGTGATGTCATTTTTCTGACTTTAAGGGAGAAGTTATGATTCAGACTTTTTTTTTTAAACTAAAAGTAGTTAATTTGCCCAAAAAAAAAAATCGAAACTCAATGTGGAACTTTACTGACGTCTTCTTTCTTACAGTCTTTCATCGTTTTTGTAGTCATGTATACGGCCTCCTGTTTTTATATCGTCACAACAACTGAGAAACCCGCTGAAGACCGTAAGTCAGGCACACAAACGAGCAGGTGAACATTGAATAAAGACGGCTGAGACTGTTTAAAGTTTAAAAATAAATGTAATGCTTAAACATACCACACCAAAACTAAACATTATCATTTCAACTTAAACCCCCCAAAAAATTCACAATATATACAGTTCATAAATATCAATTAGATTCTTATCCACATATTTAGCATATCACTAACAGTAGTAAGTCTCCACGTCACAGGTTTATCCTAAAACAATTGCACACATTCCTCTCTTTGTTTGTTTTCATTGATATCTACCTTTTTAAACTTTGGTTTTAATTTACTAAACAAATGTTACATGTTAAATTGTCTGTGTATTGTTGTCTTGTCAGTAAGCCTAAAGAAAAATAGTAAGCTTTCCTTTTTCACTTTGTCCAAACTAGATTGCCTCAGTTCAGTTTTTCAAATATCTTTTGATGGGAATTCCCCTCTGTTGTAAAGCTCAAAGACAAGGCATGTTCATCTTTAATGAGAGAGAAAGTGAGCTCATTAATAAATAAGCACTATGAGGAGAGGCAGAGTCAAACAGAGCACACGGGGAATCAAGCCTGGGACAGAGAGGAGCAATGGGAACGCAGTCAGAGAGGAGGAATGGGAACGCAGTCAGAGAGGAGGAATGGGAACGCAGTCAGAGAGGAGGAATGGGAACGCAGTCAGAGAGGAGGAATGGGAACGCAGTCAGAGAGGAGGAATGGGAACGCAGTCAGAGAGGAGGAATGGGAACGCAGTCAGAGAGGAGGAATGGGAACGCAGTCAGAGAGAGGAATGGGAACGCAGTCAGAGAGGAGGAATGGGAACGCAGTCAGAGAGGAGGAATGGGAACGCAGTCAGAGAGGAGCAATGGATGACATTAATAAAGCGATTCTATTTCTTTATTAAACAACCACACCTTGAAACTAATATGACCTTACACACACACACACCGCACGCACGCACGCACGCACGCACGCACACGCACGCACGCACGCACGCACGCACGCACGCACACACACACACACACACACACACACACACACACCACACACACACACACACACACACACACACACACACACCCACACACACACACACACACACACACACACACACGTGTTTGGGTAAAGCACATGTGGACAAGCACAGCCTGTATCGGTAACTGTGTCACGGCCGAGCAGCAGTTGTGTGAATGGACGTGTTGTGTGAACGTGTCGGAGGGAGACACCGGAGAGCACAGCTGCTTTTATCCTGCCTCTCAGCAGCTATTCAGCCGCCGGATGATTCATTGTGCATTCACAACCGTTTGACATCCTGCGAGACTTTCAAGAGTACTTCATGCTGCTGCAACTGAGAGCATTCACACAACAAACAAATATGCTGATCTGGTTCGTCACTACTTCAGACAAGTGCAGGGAGGACTCGTTTTGATTACCCATTAGCTTAAAGGTGGGGTATGTAATTGATTTCAGAAACACTTTCATCTGTGGAAGCCGTAGCGCTGTAAAAAGCACGACCAATCATCTGAGCCGGCCCGGCTAAAGTAACTGGATGGCCTACCTGCCTGTCAGCCTTCCATCTGTGCACAAACTTATCTCGTTCCCTCATTGGTCATGTGCGCGTTCGTGTGTGTTGGAGGAGGGGCTCTGTGAGGAAGTGGCAGATTTTTTCCGGTTGTGTATTTTCAAATTCTAGTGCACTCGAGCTGGTTTCTCCAAAATGACCTACCCCACCTTTAAGTTACTCCTCAGACTAAAATTCCAAATATACTTCAGTGTGAGTTTGATAGATGAATGGGAATATTCCAGTTTTCCCTATAAGAATGACGTCATGTAGATTTTATAAAGTTGTGTAAATCAGAGTTGATGGACGTGTTTTAAGGCTACAGGCCACAGTATGCATTCGGGTACCTAACCCTGACCATACTATGTTTGCCAAATCACCAATTTTCAGATGTCCCATTTAGTTTAACTCCACTATAGAGTCACATTTAGGTATACAGCTAGAAGGCTAAGATGGCAACGTTTTTTTTTTTTTAATTGTTGTCCCCGTTTTATACAACTGTAAATGGAACGTGTTTTGGCTTCACACTGCAGTAGGTCAACCAACACAACAAATCGGAAGACATCACATTGGGATCTAGGAATTGTGATAGACTGGATTTTCTCTCACTGTATTTTTCACCAATTGATGAATCGATTCATTGTTTAGTCGATTAATCGTCAAATAAAAGTGTTAACACATCAAGAGTTCTGAGAATTCAAGGTCTGTAAACTAAAATACATTTAACTGTGCATGTAGTTAATGTTAAATGATGAGTCAGCTTATTTCTTTTCTTTGTTAATCATAAAATGTTGGAAGATTGTGTAAAAATACCCAATGACGAGTTAGTGTCTTTAATTTGCCAACAATCAGAAACTAGGGATGGGAAATACGAAGAGAATTCAATATCATGAGATCATGACCAAATTCCTCGATGAATTGAAATTACCATGATATGGTTTAGTTGATTTATGGACTTGTCCAAGCTGTTATAAAGTTTAAAATGTTAAACAAAGACATCTAAAAATCTTCATGTTGAGATGCTGGATTTGGCAAATGCAATTATGCTTTACAAACAACTCAAACAATCAACTGATGCAACCAAATTGACTACTTGGTTGAATGAATAATCATTTAACATATGTCATAGACAAAGGAGCATACTTCATTACTTCATTTGTGTAAAAAAAATTATCATGCCGCATAAATACAAACATTCAATATGTACGTTTACGTCCTTTCCGTTTAAAGTTCTCACTGCCCCTTCTTCTTCTTCTTCTTCTTCTTCTTCTTCTTCTTCTTCTTCTTCTTCTTCTTCTTCTTCTTCACCCTTCCCTCCTCAGGAGCGTCTGCTGATGAGCCTACTGCCCAGGAATGTTGCTATGGAGATGAGGAGGACTTCCTGAAGCCGCCTGAGCGGATATTTCACAAGATCTACATCCAACGTCATGACAATGTCAGGTACGGGGGTGTCATGACAACTGTGGACCGCTGAGCTATGCAGAGTGATTTGATCCGAGAGTCCCCGCCTGTGACGGCAGGGTCAAGAATAGAAGAAGAGCAATTAAAGTTAGCCATCAGGGCCGACGCTATTCAACTACTTAAAGGTTAAGGAGAGAAGGACGGAGCGCTGTTGCCACCACCGATTAGAAAGGCTCCTCATCAGCTGGTGTTGTTGGAGGTTTTTGACTCTGCATAGGAAATGCTGTAAAGCAGTGACTGTTTTTAGGGGCTCTGTTACAGCTTAAAGGACCTATTTTCTCAAGATTCCTACTAGTTGT